>NW_026858823.1:0-12842 GCF_026571515.1 Ruditapes philippinarum
ACCACTCTCAACTTTTTGATCAGAATCAATGTTGAACGAGGTAGTCCACCGTCACTATTGCACACGGCTTCTGCATCTGAATTATTTGTTCTGTTCATGAACAATTTCAGGCAAAATCCTTTCGAGGTCGTATGATAACGTAAAGGACACGAAACATTCTTATTGTTTTCATCTCTACCTTCACAAACGCCGGCATCAATTTCATCACGATGACCATATCTTGCCCCCTGTCCCCCACAACGCCTGGTTCGAGTTTTGGTTGAGTAGAAATCAGTTGACTTTGCTCCACATTCAGACCATTCTGACCACGCAGTACATACATGATAATTTTCTATTATCCTGCCAATCATTGTTATAAGGGAATCATTAAATGCCCGCCCGTAAGCGACAAGAGTATGTGCGTCCAGGTTATTCCCAGCAGTTCCATTGCTCTTCAACACTTCAGCGTCACAATTTGTTCTGATTAGAACTATCACTAAAGCTATAAATATAACAGATATGTTTGCCTTCATTGTCACAGTCTGACTTTGGTCGAAAGAAAATGAAAAATATTAACTGTCAAAAACCATATAAGTTCACTCTAACTTTCATATCAAAACTAAATCCAATAAAAGAATGCCCATTAATATAAAGCAAAGCTATGTGCATGCATGATACAAATACAAATAGGATGATAATTGTTCTATTCAAATTGTTATCCGTTGAATCAAAATACCACAAGAAATACCATAATAACACAAAACAAAAGAGGACTTTACAAAACTTGCGTGTATCTAGTTTTAAATAAGGGAAAGAAGAAAGAAAGAATGTTAACAACTGCAATGTCATGCATTCAAAAATCTTATGGTATGTGTGATATCCATTGAAATTAACATCTAAATGTTAGGGAGCTTATATGAAGATAAATTGGAATTGTATTCACCTTAAATTATAATGATATGTAAATCTTTGAGCAGTGATCAGCTTGATACAGATACCAAACTGGTACTTTTCAATTATATTTCGTAATAATTTTGAGAGTTTGCAAATGACAAGAGTGAGAAGTATTGCACTTAACTTATCTATGAAATAATAGTTTTGGTCCTTCTGTTACATACTATATAAAAAACAGGAATTTGATTTTTTCGGCTATAACATAGTGCCTTAAAGGGACACCACTGAGGTTTTTTGACATGATGGGACTGAAAATATTTTTTCCACATAATTGTACATATTGATGTAGGTTTAGACCACTAATTTTTGTGCAAAATTTCAGATCCTTCATGCACACCGATTTTCCAGAATAATTATTCAAATTGTATAAAACTGACCCAAACTGACAGCGTTTAAACGCTTTTTACTCAAATTAGGCTAAGAAAAGCATAAAAATACGATTTTTAATTTATTTCAAAGTATATTTCTTATCTATCTTTGCATATATTACTGTTTAAAGTGCCCCAGGTCATTTATGTAAGAAATTCAAATGTTATGTTTTTGGACTTTTAACCTCAGTGGAGTCCCTTTAAGTAAAAGGGAGATATGTTTGTAATTCAGCTGCATTTTAGTTGGTGCTATCTTCCAGATTCATTTGAATTGTGTAGCTGATATAAATCGCTGAAGATCCTCAAACTGTTGCATATTAGGTTTGATTGAGCCAGCTTATGTTCATACATGGTAGTTGTTAATACAAACTACCTTTCAAGTTCCCCAGTACTAGAAATTAATATATTCATGATTGAAACTAAAACACCGTATGATGATTTACACATCTGCAGCTGTTACAAATTTCCAGTTTCACCTTGAACGTTGTATTGTGCTGAAGCCGGTGCTAGGAGGCGTGGACAGGCTAAATCAAACCGAGTCTGCAGCTTTTTAAATTTTGCTGTTTGGGCTTCTATTTCTTTCTATTTTAACTCTCTAAAATGATTACAGACTCCTTTAATGTCATTTAAATATTGAGAAAAAACAAAACTGTAAAACAATATTGGAAGTATGGTTTAATTGAAATGTAATTACTAATGTCGCAAATTTTTTTTCCTACAAATTAAGGTTGTACAGATAGAACAATCAATTAGGTAGCTTCATTCTATCTTGGGCAAGGCTTCCTACCTAATACTATCAAAGATTTATGTCATGAATTCTTAAATTTGTGTTTATAAAACATTATGAAAAAATATCTTTTCACAGCTAGTTTAATCTTATGAGGATGTATTTAATGAGACTGGCAATAGTAACAGTCAATCTTTATATTTTATGAAAAGACAACTCGGTTTCCTTAGATACAATTTAATTAATATGACATACAAAATGAACATAGGTCACATCAAACTAAATAATTGAAGATTTTTTTCTAGTATTATAATTATCTTACCGTATTAAAGAAAAAACGTTTACGTAAGAAAGTATAAGAGTATTGTTGTCATGATTTAAACAAAAAAATATCAACAATGTTATGAAAGAGTAAGGAAATGATGACTTTTTTCTCCTTTTAACGATAAATATTAAATCCTCCTATGTAGACCAAACTGTTTAAATCAACAACCTAAAATGTATTACGTAGATGTATTGTTTAACAAATTTCAAACTTCCGGTTTGTATTATTTTCCTGTTTACAACGAACTAGAAAAAGAATTGCACGTCAGTAGTCACCTCATGTATAATTTTCGTCTATAATAGGGGTCCTCCTGGGCTCCTTGCTACTGACGCTTGTTACTGGGTCGGATGGGGGATGCGTTCAATTGAACGCCGCCTTTCCTTGTCGAGCTTGTTTATCATATTTTTTGGAAGCACAACCAATGTTTGCATTTTTTCCTGTCCAACATTATGAATGTTAAATCTTTAATTGGCTTGTTACGATTTACTTTTAAGAAAGAATGGGAAAAAATCAGTTTTTGCTGTTTAATACTAAGAAAAAGAAACTTCACGTTGCCCAATCCCCTTCGTGAACTTCATATTGCGTAAAAACATCACACTAATACATATTCTGTACAATGTTATGGAATTATCAACAATTTCTTAAAACAATCAATGAATCTTAAAAAATGTAGAACTGTTTTGAACAATTGACATATAGATAATTGTGTCCGCTTATAATGACTGCCCATCGTTTTTTGTTGTTTTTAAATACAGATTTCTTTCTTTTTGTTTTCATCTTTGTTTCAAACGTTCAGGTAAACTTGATCTGTGACATCTTCTTTAAAACAAATATGTTTTGTAACTGAATGGTTATCGTTGTATAGCACATGTACATGTACAAAACTTATCTAAATATACATGTACATTGTATATACAAACTCGTGAAATATCTTTACTGAACTTGAAAATATTTCAATCTTGACAAAACTATAATCATTTTCTAAAAATAATTTCAATCAACTTACTAAATATTGATTGATTAGTGCAGACGATGATCAGTTGTCATCTATAATCTTATGTTTAAAACCTGAAGAAAACTTTAATATTATTATACTGGTTTTGCACATATTGGTATGCATTCAATTTAAATGCCACAACTGTCATTTTATTTGCATATTTAAAAGGTTCCATTTTTCTTTAAATCAGATATAACTAATTTCTATTTTACCTTTTTCATCATATCTATTTAGTACTGGCTAATATGTACTATTCCTCTCTATGAAATAAAGAAATAAGGGACAATATCTTTTTTATTCATAATACAATACAATTTCCTTTTAAAAAGTATAAAGATTTATCTAATGAATAATATATAAAAAAATCAATTTCGATCAATTTAATTATGTTGTTTTCGTTTTCTAATGGTCGGTTCAAAATAGAATGTTTTTGTTGAATTAACACACATGAACATTGCCTATAAACAGAATAAAATGTTTCGGAAAAAAAATATTATGCTGCTCTTTATATAGGGTTTTATTCGTTTAGCAATGATTTCATAAATTGAATTGATATATTACAGGATTGTGAAGAATACACTATCAAACAATCAAATAGAAAAGTTTTTAAGATTTTAAGATAGTTATTCAAATCCATAGCTTAAGGTTTTCTTAGTATAATTAATATATATGTAAAGAAAAGGGTCTCATGAAGAAAATAAAAATATAGACTGAACATGATGTGAGTAATTAATTTGTGTGCTCCCACAAATGTTTCACGAATCATATACAGTTGGCAGATTTTGTTCTTTAAACATAGTCAAATTGTCATTCTTGCTATTATATATCAGACAACTTTGATTTATTAAATGAATTATAAATATATCAACAGGAACTGGTTACTATCCTGTTCAATTCTATAAAGGGAGATACATAATTATATATATAAATGATGAGAGTAATGAACACAAAAGCAAATAGATGAAAGACACAAACTCGCTTATTGAGACTGTTCACGAAATATTATCAAAGTTTCAACATTTCTTACGCACTAGAAACCGGTTTCAGTGGTATTTATTATTCTACACTAAAAGTGTATTGTATTAGAATAAAATGTATTTTCACAAAGGACAAGAAAATTATAACAACACTGAGATGCAATGCATGATTCGTTTTATTTAAGCTACGCATTACTTAACATTGACCAAATTTGAGATGTTGGGATCTCTTAACATGTAAAAGATAACGAAGGTTTTGGAGAAAATAATGAAACAAAACAAAATACAAAGAAGAAATACAGAATGAGATATTTTGTTGGTCAGCAATTTTTGGAATATTTTTTTAAACGCTAATGGCTTGTACAGAAACTAATAAAATTATAATACACACACGTGTGTGCCATCATTCAAAATGATTTAATGTCTTTGAAATATTAATCTCACATTTCAATCCCGCCCATGATTCGGGCAGCAAAAGTAGCGTTGCATGTCTGGAAACGATGATGCCTATAAAGTGTGAGACCATATTTGAGAATCCCCGGGATTCCAGTAAAGGTATCCCTTTGTAGACCTATAAGAAAGCTTCAATATGCTGTCCATCCTTCTGCCATCAATAAAAATATCTGATACGATATCACCTGTTGCTAATTAGAGCCAAGTTAGTTTTCAGAATCAATGTGAGCTTCCGTCACCCTTTCACGAAACTCCTGCATCCGTATCAATTTTGAGATCTTCGTTCAAGTCCTTCAGTGTATATATATATAACTTATAAAACAGGGCTGTTCCGTATTGTTTTCATCTCTCATTTTAAAAATGTAAGACTTGTTTTGTAACCTAGACCAAATTTTTCTTAACTTGCCTTAAATGGTCTCGTTTGAGTTCTGCTTGTGAACAAATCATATAATTCTGTCTATTTCGACCATGCTGTACACACAAGATAAATTATCACTCTTCCAATGACCATGGTTTTATTTACAATGTAACTAGCTTAAATATATATCTCACTACCCGGACAGAAAAGTTTAAAAATGTTACTTAAAGAGGCGTTGTATGAAAATCGTGTCTTACATGGGCTTATCTCAGATTCCACGTGCATCACTTCTTTACGTATTCCTACGCATACGCGATTTCCACTCCTATTTTAAGAACAAGAATGCAATTGTGAAAAAATGCTATGCCACCGCATTAATACAAAAGGAGTAGATTTTTTGTTACTATACAATTGAACTTTGCCATAATGCAGCAGTGTCTAGTGAATTTAGGGGTCAAGGTCATATTTCAGCATGTTAAATCATTAGACACATGTGCAGGTGTGTTATTATGCATAACATGTATTACACATTCCAATGTAAGTTGTTTCCTATCACACAAACAGATCATTTTTATTATATGTACATAATGAAAATCAATGAACCCGGGGCTGGGCCAATTTTGACCCCCAGGGCTATACTTTGAACATTCTTTGAAAAGGTCCATTACACAATGTTTTAATGACAAATATCTAACCTCTAGCCATTGTCAATTCAGAGAAGAATATTTTTAAGTTTTTTATTATTTACACATATGGAAAACCTATGACTCCCGTGGCAAGACCAATTATAAGGCAATGGGCAAAATTTGAACAAATTTGGTAGAGGACTTACAGATGATATCATATACCAAATATCAAAGCTCTAAGCTCTAAGCCTTGTACCTTCAGACAAGAAAATTTTTAAGCTTTTATTATATGTACATAATGAAAATCAATGACCCAGGGGCAGGGCCAATTTAGAACAAAGGGCTATAATTTGAACAATTTTGATAGAGGTCCACTACACAATGTTTCATGACAAATATCAAACTTCTAGACTTTGTTAATTCAAAGAAGAGGATTTTTAAGATTTTACTATATACATATATGGAAAACCTATACCCCCTCCCCATTCCGGGCGGGGACAATTTTGACACTAGAGGTTAAATTTGAACAACTTTGGTAGAGGACCTATAGATGATATCATTTACCAAATATCAAAGCTCTAAGCCTTGTAACTTGACACAAGAAGACTTTTTAAGTTTTTACTTTATTTACATAGTAAAAATCAATGACTCCCTAGGGCGGGGCCAATCTTGACCTAAGCGCAATAATTTGAACAATCTTGGTAGATGTCTACTACACAATGTTTCATGCCAAATATTTAACCTCTAGCCTTTGTCAATTCAGAGAAAAAGATTTTTAAGATTTTACTATATACATATATGGAAAATCTATGACCCCCGGGCCGAGCCAAATTTTGCCACTAGAGGCAAAATTTGAACAACTTTGGTAGAGGAACTATAGATTATATCATATACCCAATATCAAAACTCTAAGCCTTGTACCTTCAGACAAGACGATTTTTTAAAAGGTTTTACTATATGTACATAGTGACAATCAATGACCCCCGGGGTGGGGCCAATTTTGACCACGGGGCGGCTATAATTTGAACAATCTCGGAGGTGGTCTACCAGACAGTGTCTTCTGCAAAATATCTAAGCTCTAGACCGTGTGGGTCTTAACAAGAAGATTTTTTAAATTTACTCTTATCATTCCTTTTGTTTGTCATGGCAACCGGATTTTTGCATGGAATCAAATTCTTTGAACAATTTTGGAAGCCATTTACCTAAGGAACAATACTGCCAAAATATGATAAACAAGATCAACAAGGAAAGGCAGCGTTCAATGAACGCAACCGCCATATGAACCCAGCAACAACAACCAATGGTAAGGAGCCCAGGCGGACCCCAAACAAAAACAGGGCAGGGCAAAGACAGAGCACGGACAGGTTAATCATTAAATGATAAATAATTTGTAACTGATTAGGAATTCAAAGAAACGAATAATAGGCCCACAAAGGGGAAGGGGACAGGAGACCGGGGGAAGGGGGGGGGGGTTAATCAAAGAAATAAAAACTAGAGGCAGTGGGGAAGATACTTACCGTACACGACGAGAAAACAACAAGGGACACAAGCATCTGAGGATCACAGTGGGGCGCCGCCTTGGATCGGTCAGCAGCAAAATAATGACTGCTGGGAAGTTTAAACCGGTTAATGGTGCACCAAACCTCGCTCTTAGCCCCACCATGTTCCTATAAACGAGACAGTGTAAATAAAATGAATCCCCGCCAAGTGAAATTCTAACACTTGTCATGGTTACAAAAGGTTAAATAAGTAAAACACTAAAATGATCATGTAGAAACATATAAAAGTAAAAGTTTGGTTGAAATTGGATTAATTTAGTGGTTTTTCACAAGAAGAATTTTTAAGTTCACTATATAATCTCTAACACACACTTACACACACGCACGCACACACATGCGCGCGCACATACACACAGGTGAATCGCTTTATGCCATCGCAGATACTGCGGTTGAATAATAAAAAAAACAAATATATTAAAATACGAGAGCTGGTCTAGCTATAATAATGTCAATGGAACCGAAATAAATTGATAATACCTTTCACGCTTCAATGAGTCCAACTCTACCATGATCTGACTTTTCTTTATCGGTCTGTTACTTAATATAGCATATGTTATAATTTCGCAAAATTCTTCGTAAACACTGATATCATGACAATTATCCTAAAAACATTCATGTTTTTTTTGATAATGATGCTTTTGATGACAAATCTCATTTTGATTTATTTAATTTATTTGAATATTTGGTCAAAATAACTGAATCAGTAGAAAAATCTCGGCAAACGGTAAAATGCTTTTTGCCATTGAAATATGAATTGAACTCTTACTAAACACTAATATCATGACATATTCCACATTTAACATTGCTTCTTGATCACGAATCTCATTTGAATTTATTTTCATTTAATATTTTGACACATTAATTGTAAAAGTAGATTTTTTTTGCCAGCGGTAAAATGCTTCTTGTCAACAGTTACCATATAACGTCAACCACCTAAGCACAGCCGAGATTTTTAAACTAGGTTGTGGTGCGCATAAAATGTAGATTAACTGATGTTTATATTTAGTTTCTTAAGTGTCCAAGTCAGTGAGAAAATAAAAAATAATTAGGGTAGAAATGCCAACCCTCAGGAACACGTCAATGCTTCTACGCGATGGAACCGATCATCCTCTATCAAACCCTTTGACTGATTCTATAAATCCTTAATGCAATCTTACTATCATGATCTATGTTAACAAGGTGACTTCCGTCACTCTTGCAAACGACTTCTGCGCCTGTTTGGTTTTATACATTTCAAACTGAAACCTTTTGTTGGTTATATTTAACTTATTGGACAGGACTTTCCTGCCCGAAGAATACATATGTCTAAATGTTCAGATTTATCATGGCTTTTCTATTTCTTAAAAATTTGTCCCACTGAAGTTAAGCACTATAACCATATGTAAAAGTCATGTAATAAATAAATTTTTGTTCAATATCATATAAAATCTCTCAAGTTAAAAAAGATACTTTTCTTGAATATATAATTAGCTGCATGAATTGATGAAGCAATTTTTGTGCCCCAACAATAGGGGGCATTTTAATTTACCTTTGTCCGTCCATCCGTTCTCATGTTGTGTCGCACGTAGCTCAAAAAGTATTTTACCTAGAGTCATAAAACTATACAGGAATTTTGCTCAGGATGTGAAATTATGCACCTGCGGTTTCGCTCGTGTATCTATTCAGTATTTTTTAAAATTATTGCCCTTGACTTAGAAAAAATTGCAATTTTCAACTTGTGTCGCAAGTAGTTCAAAAAGTATTTGATTAAGTGTCATAAAACCTTTACAGGAACATTGGCCTTGATGTGAAATTGTGCACCTGGGCGTTTGCGTGTGGATTAATTCTGTTTTGTCAGAGTTATTTCCCTTGACTTAGAAAAAATTTGCAATTTTAAATTGTGTTGTGTGTCGCACAAAACGTATCAGAGCTAGAGACATGAAACTTAAAGGAACGTTAGTCAGCATGTGTAATTGTGCACATGGGGGTTTTCTTTTTGATTTATTCAGTATTTGAAGAGTTTTTGCCCTTGACTACGTACAGATTTACCATTTTCGTCTTTTGCGCACTAATCCATAAAATGTTTGACTCATAGTCATGAAACTTTACAGGAATGTTGATAAGCATGTTAAGTTGTACACCTGGTGTTTTGCTTGTGGATTAATTCTGCTTCGTCAGAATTTTTGTCCTTGACTTAGTATAAATTTCCAATTTGCAATTTGCGTCGCACGTAGCTGAAAGAGTTTTGGATTTTTTCAGTATTTCTATAGTGATTGCCCTTAGAAGTAAAAATTTGCAATTCTTAACTTAAGTCATGTATATCTCAAAACGTATTTGACATAGAGTCAGACACTTTAGAGAAATTAAGGTCGGCATATACAGTGTACACCTACGGGTTTGCTTGTAGATTTATTCAGTATTTGTAGAGTAATTGCCCTTGACTTAGTAAACACATTCCCAAAATGTTGTGTTATGTGTACCTTCAATGCTTGAGTAAGAACCAACTTTACAGGAATGATGATCAACATCACTGCTACTGGGGTTTTGAATGTGGATTTTGAACAAGTCCAAATTAGGAAAAATTTAACCTTTATTGTCTTTTGCTCAATTGTATTAGGTATTGTTCCTTGTCATTTCCTTTCAATTCTTTGGGAAATAAATCGAAGGGATAAGGATGTGTGGGCATAAAATATCATTGATATCAAAGATAACTGTCATAACTATGGGGTATATATTTTCTTACATATGTTCTGGGACATGGGACTGAAAATACCGGAACGGGCGACTGGGGATTAGCGTCGCGTAATGCTTTCGTCAAATCGTGTGTCAGCGCCGCAATTTTACATATTTATTTACGAAGTGAAAAAAATATATTAGGATTATCAATTATAAAAACTTAAATGTATTTATGACGTGAGCGTGAAAAAGAATCGAATTATTTGTACACATTTTCAGTATATAAACTCAAATTTAAACAAACCTTTGGTAAAATCCGGGACATAATATTTTTAGTACCAGATGAAATATATAACTGTTCTAAAGCTAATTTAAATGGATTCAACGAACCGATTTATTTATAAAATTCATGAATTAAAGGTATAAAAATATGTTTATGTTAAGCAGTTTAGTAAACTTGTTTTGATCTATGTGCAAAAATAACAGTTTCTGTGTTTTCACCATCGTACCATCGTCATTTTATCATCGTGTCATCGTACCATTGCATTTTTACCATTGTACCATCGTGCGTCGCGGGTATGTCGAAATAAATCAATCATGATTTCCCAAACGGAACACCGTACAAATCAGCCATGCAGAGCGGGTTTGGAAAATATTGAAAAGTTTTTATTTGACAGTTTCTGATCACATATGTTTTATCTATAAAATATGTTGTATTGATTTTATATTTACATTCTAAAAGTTAAAGTATAATAAAAATTATAAAAAGCGAAACATGAGTTTGTGTTGAAGATTTTGATGGACGATTTTTTTTAAACCACCTTGTCTAATTCAAATTGAAAATTAAATTAAAACTAAAAAAGATATTTCCGAAATATACGTGAAAATATGTTTCAGCAAAAGATGATAAGGCCGTTATGCAAACAAACATGAACAAAACAAAGGACATATATTTCTTTGCATCAAAAATTAAGACAAGATATAAACATGTTAATAGCAGCTGTAGACTTAAATAACATTAATAAACAAAACATGGAAAATGAAAAGAAATAAAGTAATATTACGAACAAGATAACATGTTTATAATTATGTCTGAAGATTCGGTTGATTTAATTCCCTGCGTTTAAATGCTTTTACTATAAAATTTCCAAAATTTAACAAGACTTTTTTCTTTTGACAACCTAATAAATCAATAAATTTGTAATAAGAATTAATACAGATCTTGTTGATGAATATTAAATCATTTGCATTGCAATTCATGGTATTACAAAAGCAACCCGTTTAATATTTAGCAATTGAGGGATACTCAGGCAAAATAATGACAGAAATATAAAAATTATCTTCTGTACTCAAATAACACTTAAATGACATTTTTTAAAGTCCCAGCATGAATTTCTGTATAAATTCTATATATTTTGGGTTTGATGCTTAAATTTATCTATATGTTGAACGAAATTTAGATGCCAACAGAATCACCGAATGGTTTAAAAACAAGTCATGTGATTTGAACAAACCCTGGAAGTTACAATAACAGGTATTGTGGATATTGTATGATTGAAACAAGTCGAAGTCATTGATTTTACATGTTCTTTAACGTTTCCAGAGTACACAGTGACAACTATTGTGAAATCTTAGCGCTCTAACCTTACCCACGCGGGTCAAGTTAGGAAAACACCATTTATTCTTTTTATGTATTGTCCAAGATCAGGGTTACAATCACAGGATAGGTCGAACTCGTTAGGGAACAAAGGGAAAACAACACATGATTTGAATAAAAATCCGGCATTTATTTAAAATGCCATAAATCAGCATTATTTATACTAAATACACAAATAGATTTCATAACATAGTTTAATAAAAGATTCCCGAAAGGAACTAACTGGGAGGCAAAAACCGCCCTTACAAAGAATCAAGATGTAATAACATAAGACCTGATGTATTAACAAGAAAACAAAAGAGACTAGATTAATTTTAGAGCAAGAATAAGTAAAAAAGCATGTATCATATTTTCATGGACCCTGATCTTGGCAACATTTGAAAGAGGTGGTGGAGTTGGAGGAGGTGGTTTTATTTTTTCTTTAAAAAATTGGTAAAAAACCAATGTACGCCAAAATGAACAAAGATATGGCTTATCTGTATATCTATTGGCTTAGAAAGATCACGTGTTTAAATGTAAACATCTGATTGGGTAATAGCATAATTTATGCGTCTAGCTAAATTCTGATTAACATCGCTAAGTTCCGGACGTCACAAATAGGGTCCAATGACATAAAATCTTTTATGTGGGCATAAAATATTATTTATGTATTGTCCAAGATCAGGGTTACAATCACAGGATAGGTCGAACTCGTTAGGGAACAAAGGGAAAACAACACATGTTTTGAATGAAAATCGGGCATTTATTTAAAATGCCATAAATCAGCATTATTTATACTAAATACACAAATAGATTTCATAACATAGTTTAATAAAAGATTCCCGAAAGGAACTAACTGGGATGCAAAAACCGCCAAAAGGGATAACCCGCCGCCCAGGGAGACTAGACTGTGATGTGAGCTCGACCAATGTTATGTGATTGTCATAAGACTAGTAATACATATATTTGGTAATATCAATAAAATTAGAACACAATGCGTACTTAAACAAAAATAAAATAAAAACAAAATCGAAAATTTTTTATGTCATGCAACAAGTATATATGTACATAGCAACATTTTCCAATTATTACATATAATGAAACATAGTAACATAATCCTTCTAGCAGTAACCTTGTATTAACACTCAATTAATTTAAAAAATCTGTCAAAATGGACAGTAAGTTTCATTGGCATCATAATTGTGACCAGTAAACTGTCAATTTAGAC